>NC_058161.1:25854609-25892922 GCF_020080835.1 Cotesia glomerata | reverse complement strand
TTTTATTTTTTGAGTCTCGAGTGAAAAAATGTTAGTATTTGATGTTTTAAGAGCCCTCACCAAAGGACAGCTTAAAAAAAAATTTTTAAGAGGTCACTCCAAATTTTTTAAAATTTCAAAAATCGTCAAAAATCGAATTTTTTTTTTTTTTAATTTTTTTTCTCGTTACGTTATAATTTATAGACCAAAAAAAAATAAGTTTCTGAAAAGTTTCAGTTCAAAATTTAAATGTTTAAGAAAGATCGCTCATAATTTTTTTTTCTCTAATTAGTCATATCGCCGACTTTAAGTGTTAGGAGTGGTACGTTGGGGTCTTTTGGTTTGAAAAATCTTAACCTACGCGGCAAGGTCAAATTTCAACCAAGCTGGTTTCTAAGACCAGCTTATTCCAACCCACGTCTGGTGTTGATTGAAATAATATTATTAGAATTAAAAAAAAGTTTATATTTTATATGTTGTGCTTGATTTTTAGTTCATCTCGTGATGTATTTTTATCGATTATTGTCCTAAATAAAAAAAAATGCATGGAATTTTAATTTGAATAGTAAAGGTCGCTCGAAAAAATCTAAACAAATGCACTAATAAATTGAAAAAATTATGAGCGATTCTTTCTCTCAAAATTCAAAATTTTGAATTGAAATTTTCAGAAAGCTTTTTAGTCTATAAAAAATTATCCCGTAACGAGAAAAAATAAAAAAATTTCGATTTTTGACGATTTGATTGAAATTTAAAAAATACAAGAGCGACATCTTAAAAAATTTTTTTAGCTGTCCTCTGGAGAGAGAGAGCTCCTTAAACATCAAAAACTGACTTTTTTTCACTCGAGACTAAAAAAAAAATAGTCGGTTTTTTTTGCGCCACCCTAATGTATATATGAAAAATATATCAAAATGCATGTAATGGGTACTCAAATGGAAGCTCTCAATGAGGTGTAACATCGGGATGAGCTTCTGTCTTTGAAAGCAAATAAATATTTAAGAAAATTATGTGGAATTGCTGAGTTATTATTTAACAAAAGCAAAATTTTATTTATTCATATTCTAAGTCACGGCAGAGACCATATGGTGACTACAAGGCTGCTAGTACACTGTAAAAATCCGGAGTGAATCGGAGGTGAATTTCACTCCCATTTCACTCCCATCACTCGGAGTTCGGAGTGAAGTAATTAATCACTCCGCGTGGGGTGAATCCGGAGTTTTATTTGCGGAGTGATTTCAGAGTGATTTCGAATTTCACTCCGAAAAACATCCACGTTCGGAGTTTTTAAAATAAATAAAATAAGGATGAATTTCCGTTCTACAAAAATCTCAAAGTAATCTTTATATATATATATATATATATATATATATAATATATATATATATATATATATATATATATATTTCTTCTAGTGTGTGTTTGTCACTGAACTCCTCCCTAAAACGGCTGACCGATTTTTAATGAAATTTTTGTGTGTCTTCCGGTGGATTCCAGAATTGTTTAGATTCACACCAGTCCACGAAAAATGTTTATTTAATAGATTTTGTTATAAATTGTTGTTGATCTTGATCACCCACAATGAAAGGTCTCGATGAGTATAAAATCATAATGGACTTATATTTAGAAAATGTTAATAATTAACGAATGATAATGTATTTTGTTAACCACATGATGTTTTTAACGATATTATATATTAGAATAGATATTTCTTCTGTACGTGTGTTTGTCACTGAACTCCTATTAAACGGCTGGACCAATTTTAATGAAATTTTTTGTGTCTTTCGGTGGATTCCAGAATGGCTTTTAGATTCACAATTCAGTCCACAAGAAAATGTTTATTCAATAGATTTTTTATTTACAAACTGTTGTTGACCTTGACTACCCACATGCACTTTTCATATATTTTATAAATATCATATATATAAGATATATGAAAAAATTCATGTGGGTACTCAAATGAAAGGTCTCGATGAGTATAAAATCATAATGGACTTATATTTATGAAAATGTTAATAATTAACGAATGATAATGTATTTTGTTAACTAATGATGTTTTTAACGATATAAGCTCATTCCGATGTTATACTTATCAAGAGCTTTCATTCGAGTACCCACATGCATTTTTGATATATTTTTCATATATACATACATATAATATATATAAATATATAAAATATGTGAAAAATTGATACTCAATGGGTACTCAAATGAAAAGTCTTGATGAGTATAACATCGGGATGAGCTTATATCTTTAAAAATATCATTAGTTGACAAGATACAATGTCATTTCTTAATTATTAAAGTTTTGAAAGATATAAGCTCATCCCGATGTTACACTCATCGAGTTCTTTCATTTGAGTACCCTTTCAACCCACCATTTTTATATATTTTATATATATGGTATTTGTGAAATATATAAATATATAAAATATATCAAAAAATGCATGTGGGTACTCAAATGAAAGCTCTTGATGAGAGTATAAAATCAGAATGGGCTTATATTTACGAAAATGTTAATTATTGAAAGAATGCCCGGCCATTACATATTGTTAACTAATGATGTTTTTAACTATACAAAAGCTCATTCCTAAAATTTCTAAATTTAAGACGTGTGTACATGACAACGTGTCTGTCGGGTCCGCTAGGCTGTATATATATATATATATATATATATATATATATATATACTATATATATATATATCTACATATTTTTTTTTTGACAATTTTTAATTATAATTAATTTATAAAAAAAAAATATATAAAAACAAAATAGTTATAATTATAATGAAAAATTATTAAAAATAATAAATTAAATTTTTAATAATTAAATATAAAAAGGGTTTATAAAAATATTTTCTTTATAAAAATTTATTTATTTCTGAATTCATTTATTTTGGGAGTGAATGCGGAGTGAATTTTATCATTAATAAAAATTAAATCCTTCCCGGAGTAAATATCACTCCCGCTAGGAGTGAATCAATTAAAAATCATTGTCTTCATTCACTCCGCGTTCACTCCGCAAATTTTTTACAGTGTAAATCCTCAAAAAATTTTAATTCTTTAAAAAAATCTTTTCAAAACCGTTTATTTTTTAATTTTAATTCGTTCTCCGCTTATATCTAACCCTTTTATCTCCAAATGACCTACATAAAGGGTTTCTCTTTCGTTTTCTTATTTTCTCAAGTAGATCTCTCTTCAGTGTCCAACAATGATCTGCCATCATATTGATATCCCACTTTCCTTGATAACGATTTTCCATTACACTAATGTCTTGATGGAATCTTTTGCCCCTTTGCTTTCTTTCACTGTAATCGCCAAGATTTTCAGGAAAGTGTGAAAGGTGAGAATCTGAGCAATAGCAATTTTCAATTCATCAAGCTTAAATCCTAAAGTATCCGTAGTTGGACAACAACTCTTCTCAACTAAATTCACGTAATTCTCACTTCCTTTTCGTATACTCGAAAAAAGTTTTGTAGATACTTAACTTTGAAGCTAGCCTCCATGCTGCTCTCTCCAATCTCGTTCTCATTTCATATTCGAAATTATCGTCCTGGAAATAAAAGTCCGAATTTAGGGTCCATCGAAAATTTCTTCTTTCAATTTTGCATCACTTATAGCTGGAAAGTTTTCCCTCAAATATTTGAAACAGTTGCCATCTTTGTCTAAAGCTTTGACAAACTGCTTCATAAGACCAAGCTTGATGTGAAGTGGCGGTAATAAGTACTTGGAAGGATCAATTAGAGGTTCTCGGGTAACATTGTGAGAACCAGGATTCAAATTCGTTCTCGTTGGCCATTCTTTTTCAACATAGTGATTTTTTCGATCGTGACTATCCCACAAACATAAAAAGCAGGGATATTTTGTGAACCCTGATTGTTGGCCTAACAGTAGTGTTGCAAGAGGATTCCACCATGACACAGGTGTAATAAAAACGATATCAAAAAAAGTAGAATTAACTAAAATTTTTTGAGGATTTAGGTCAAAAAATTTAAAATTTATATTCCACTGATCGGATAACATGTTAACAATTTTTTATTTTTATTTGAAAATTAATTTTTATCATAACGGACTTGATTTATTTTAATTATCAGTGGTTTTTTGCCATTTATTTAGATTTTTAGAGATGCCTGAGCCATATAAATTCGAGATTTATATTCGGCGGATCAAAATATATGAGAATCATGATTAATCTAATTTTATAAAATTTTTTTTAACACAATATCTGGAATTTTTCGCTTTTTTTTGCTATTTTTTGCTTTTTTTGCAATTTTTCAGGGTTTTTTGGAATTTACTTAAACTTTTAATGGCTTATGGTCTAAATAAACTTCAGATAAGTATTGAGTGGATCGAAATACATAAAAATCATGCTTAGTTTAGGTCAAAAAAAATTTTTAAATCATTTTAAATCGTCTAAGCTGCCGATTTTCGTAATTTTTTTCGGTTTTTCAAAGTTTTCTCGAAAATTTGACGGTGTAAGGGTCAAACTAACCTCAAATTCGGATTCAGCGGGTCGAAATACATAAAGATATATGGGTCGCGTCAAAAGTACTGAAAACTTTTTTTTTTGTGTTCCGGTGTTATTGATACCTTGATGAATAACACGGCGATCTAACTCACTACTTGAGAATGAAGTCCTCGATGTTGTTGGCTTCTTTGGACTGGTAACTACTCCGGGGATTGGTCTCCTTTTCTTCCGTGACACACAGTCTGACGGTTACACCACTTCTCCCTGTTGCAATGCATGGATCGCCTATAATAACCCCCAAACTACCCCCTCCTACTCTTTCTTTAGGCCCGAAGATCGAGACGCGCCAGTGCTGCGTCGTGATATTATCGATATCTGGTGATTTATCGACTCAGGGTAATTTTACCTTGTTACAGTTATTATCGAAAATTCTTGAAATTTCTTACAATTCAAAACTCGAAAGTATGATTGTTATGAGTAAAGTAAAGGAATAAAAATTTTTATAAAGTTGTTACTTTATGTAGTAAAAAAATAGTTAGTAAAAATGAGTGAACCTAATACAACTTCACCTTCCGCGTTAAGAGAACAATCAATCGATGAAAGCATCGAGTCAATCGATTCAGTAAAATCGACAATTGAACAGTTTAAAGAAGGGTTTAAAATCTTGTACACTAATTACCTACAAAATGTAGAAAGTGAAAAAAAATTAACAGTGCCCTTTGAATCACTCCGAAAAGCCGATAGTCTATACAACAAATTACTTGAATCTGTCGACAAATTCACGAAAGCATTAACCACAGATTATTTGACCATAAGATCAACCATCATCTATGAGCTCAAAATTGTTAGCAGTCAGTACACCAAGTTTTTACAACAGCGCTCTGAGAAACCTGAGCTGTCAAAATTGATCCAACTGATGGCAAAAATAAAGAAAGCAACCAAGCAATTCAATTAAATAGTCAGAGAATATCGTGAAAAAATGAATAATTTCTACGTTTTGAAACAGAATTTAAAGAATGAAGTTATTATTTATACCTCACTATCTGGCAAAACGTACAAAATTTTGTTAAAACATGAAATTGAGGAATTTCTGAATTTGCTTGACATAGACCTTTCGGGACATCTTTACAACCAACTAAACATTAGATTTGTCGAGGAGTTCATCGCAAAAATGAATGAGCTCAACCATAGTGAGCTCAAAGAAATCTTTGCCCTAAATATCATTGAATTGACCCCTTGTAACAACGAACCTACGATTGAATCGATGGATACTGAACCGATAGATTCGAATTCGAATCAAGGAGGAAGTAAACGGCGAAGAGATGACGATGATGGAACTAATGACGAAGTTGTTGCCAATAAAAGACAGAAAAAACGTATGTCTTACTTCTTACCACTGAACTCATCGATTACTGCTGAAGATTTACGAACAAACGTAGTAATCATTGGTGATTACTCCGCTGAGCGCATTAACCGTTTGCTACATAATGCTATGATGACTTGGAATATATTTCAAGATATGGACGAAGATAGTTTTATAAAACAAGAAAGTTTTGGAGATTTTTGTGATCAGTTTTTGTATTTATTACCAATTAAACGAATCAGACTAAACAAAATTGACCAAATTCTGAAAATTTTCCGTCAAGTAAAGCAATTAGATGATAAATTTACCAAGAATAATTTAAAGTCGTTGGATGAGGTTTTGTTGATGAATAACCCTCAAATGATGGAAATAAAGCGTGAATATTTGACGAAACGAAAACAAATTACGGATTTATTTTATTATTACCTGTATTATTTAATGGACAACTGGCTTTCTAAGAAGATGCCAAATTGTAGTGAATCCACGGTTAACGAATTAACGTTGCTTACAGATGATGTTAATGAAACTCAAATAGTCCTCTTCATGGATGAAAAAGTATTGAGTCAATTAAAAAATCAGGTTGAATCAGTTAGAGAAATTTAAAGACAGGAAATTGGAGATGCATTTAGGCGTTTCGTCAAACACAAGATCGAATTCTTGTCAACAGTATTCGAATTAAAACAAAAAGGTTCAAATGTTATACACTCGTATACATTGAATACACTCGTATTCAATGAATACAATCAAAAATTAAATGAACTCAAAAGGTACTTTAATGATAAGCGTGATAGATACTATTCAAAATATAATAAAGAAACGTCTACGGAATCCCCCGCAGAAAAATAAACCGAATATGAAATATTATAAATATTATGTATCGTACACGGAAAAAAACTGTAGCTTGTAACAGGGTAATTTACCCTGTATCGGTAAAACCGATCACGCATGATAATTATTCGACGCAGCACTGGCGCGTCTCGGTCTTCGGGACCCATTAGTATTAAGTGGGGGAAATTTTGGGTTTCTTGGTCAGTTGAGTAGCTGCGGTGAGTTAGAAGTAGTGCAGTGCTCAGTTCAACAACATCAGCAGCCAAAAAGTCCAAGAAGGAAACCAGTTTTGAACAAAGAGTTTCCTCAGCACAAATTTAACCAGGTATTGAGACTTTCACATTTTTGATGAGCCAAGGGGGTCGTATACCCGGCTCATCAATTTTACTACTTCTCATTATTAAATCAAAATTTTGATAATTCAATAGTTTATAATATTTTGCCTAATAATAATTAAATAATTAATTAATTGTAATTAATTCTTATTCGTTAGCATTGTGAGCATTCTTTCTGGGGATCTTATACCCGAAGAATGTTCTAGACCTCTTGGGTTTGGAAGTCGTGAGTAATTAATTTGTTAATTTGGCCAATTGATAATTGTTAACATCTTAGATTGGTTTAAATAAATTTATTTTATTAATTAAATTCTGAACATCGAGAAGGTTCCAATCGACACAACATAGTATTCGGTACCCGAGGTCCAAAACGTGCTACGCAGCTACGAACAACGGCGTCCATTTTGAGCGCGCAAATTCCTTTGTGAATTTTACTACGCAACAATTTACAATATTAACAACTGGACTATTATTATAAATTATAACAATTGAATTATCATTTATTAATATTATTTGTTACAAGAAAGTATTATTTATTTAATATAATTTATTGAGAATTGGCTACTGAACTTCAACGCAATTAAGATTGGATACCCGTGGATAATTTTTCGTGAATTTATTTTACATTGAGATAATTTGTTTTATTAATTATTTATAAATCGAAAAATCCCACGTGGTCATTTTATACATTGAACAATTGAAGACTAAAATTATTATTTTATTGGAATTATTTATAAAAATATTTAACGGCGTGGATTAAGTCCCAGAAAATTAGTCAGAATTTTATAAAGAAATATTCTTAAGAATTTATTCAAAATTTAAGAAATAAAATTACGAGTTGAAATTGGAATAAAATTATGCGTCGATATTGTTCCTGAGAATTTATTTAATGTTGAGTATTAAACTCGTGGATAATTTGGAATAAATTCAAGCGTCGGTTTTTAGTGTAGATTTCTTTGAGAATTAAATTATTAGTTGTGAAAATGGTTTACGATTTAATTGCGAGCTAATGACTGAAAATTTTAATAAAAATTAATGTTGTAATTTTGGGAGTTTAATTTTATAAGTCAAAAATAAAAGTTAAGTAGAGCCAGTGTGTGTGTGTGAGTGGGTTATGTATGTGAAGATCGTGCGGGTTGGGTGTGTGTGAGTGTGCGACGTTTTCTACTTGTTGATGAATTGCCGAGTAGAGTAACTCGTACAGTCCTAGAAACTGCGGTATAGACGCTCCATAAGAGGATACCGTCAGGGATTAAGAATTTTGGATAGAGCGTGGTGGGTCCGGTGGACAGCGCGACTTAGTTAGAACTGCGGTATAGACGCTCCATAAGAGGGTACCGTCAGGATTAAGAATTTTGATAGAGCGTGAGGGTCCGGTGTAGCGCGACTTAAGTTAGAAACTGCAGTATAGACGCTCCGCATGAGGGTACTGTAGGATTAAGAATTTTTGTAACGATCTCTACTTGTTGATGAATTGCCGAGTAGAGTAATTACTACACTCTTAGAATCCGTTGTATAGACGCCAAGTGGGGTACAGCGGTAGTAAGTTAGAAACCGCAGTATAGACGCTCCGTATGAGGGTACTGTGGGATTAGGGAATTTTTGGACGACCCCTACTTGTTGATGAATTGCCGAGTAGGGTAATCGAGTCTTGGTGCGACGTTTTCACTTGTTGATGAATTGCCGAGTAGAGGACTAGCACTGAGTAGAGGCGACGGTTTTAGCCCGAAAACCCTCCGGTAGTTATAAGCGGTAGTGTTAAGTTAGTTGTAAGTGAGTGGTGTACGTGCAAGGGCACGAGTTGTTATTCTATTTTGTTGTTAAATAAATACCGGTCATTTTGTTAAATAAAAATTCTATTTCTTTTCAGACCACCTTCCTCCACTCCTCTCTCCCTGTAGGTTATAAGCTCAGTTCTGGTTTCCGGTTCCAAGAACCGAGATACAAAATCCTGGTGGCGCCCTTGTTAATTTAGAATCATTTATTTATTATATTGCTTTTTATTTAGATTAATAAAGGCCAATGAGCAAAAATTAGGAAAACGGTTGACCCTAAAGGCCATCCCTGCAACTCTCCCGCTAATTCCGTTAATACCTGGTTGTTTTGAGCTCTTCGAGCTCAAAAAGTACAATCTGTGTGTTGTTTTAAGCCTCCGAGCTCAAAAGATACTTTTTCTATGCTTTTGAGCTCTTTGAGCTCAAAAGTCTGATAGAAGTTTCATGGAACACTATTTTTGAATGTTCATACCGCAATAACTTTTGAATGAATGAACCGATTTTACGCGGTTGGCGGCATTCTACGTAGTTTTTAAGCCTTATAAATAATTTCTAAGTTTCAATTGGTCAAACTAGAAATTTCGAGTAACTCTGAAAACACTTTTTTCGGTTTTCTTTCGTTCACGATATCTCTCGAACGAATCAACCGATTTTGACCAGCTTGGTGGCAATCGACGTGGTTTTATGATGTTAAGAGCTGATTAGTTTTTGGAATCGATCGGTAGAGCTGTTTGAAAGTTATTCCAAAAAATGTCGAGGTTATGTGGAAAAAAACTTTATTTCCAAATATTTCGTCGAGGATATCTCTCGAACTAATCAACCGATTTCCACGTTTTCGGCGGCAATCGACGCGGTTTTTTAACTTCTGAAATTATTCTATATCATCAAAACGAATCGGACAGGAAATGACGAAGTTATGTAAAAAAACCATTTTTTTCGGTTTTTTTCGGTTTTCTTTTCGTTCACGCTATCTCTCGAACGAATCAACCGATTTTGATCGGGTTGACGCCGATCGGCGTGGTTTTTCGCTTAAGGGCGGATTAAGTTTTGAAGTTGATCGATAGAGCTGTTTAAAAGATATTCCAAAAAAACTACTTTCAAAAATGATTTTTTTCTTATTTTTTTTAAGATTTTTCAAGATTTCTTAAAATCTATCGGTCCGAATCGGTTCAAATTCTCAGGAAATCTAAGTTCAGCGTAGCCCTTTCGAATGGCACCAACCGCGATGAAATCGGTTCAACCGTTCAAAAGTTATAAGCGAGTCACATAGTCACACACACACACACACACACACACACATACATACAGACATAGTGACAACATCGCGGGGGTAGTCAGGGAAGCTTCCTGTGACCTTCAAACGTCGAGATCTGATGAAAACTCGATTTTTGCCAAACGGGGTAAAAACAATAACTTCCCGATTTTTGAAAATCTGAGATTTTTAGCGGGAAGTTAAAACACCCGTTACAAGCTGCTACAGGCTTTGAGCCTGTGGATACTACATTCCACTTTCCTGTAGCTGCAACAAGGTTGGGCCTGCAACAAGGTTCTAGCAGCTACAGGCGTGGTCCTGTTGTAGCTACAAGCCTAGTTTTGTAGCAACTACAGGTCTAACCTTCTTGCAGCTAATCCTAGCCCTAACACAGATACAGAGATAACACTGTCACGATTATAGGCTTAGTAGTTATTTAATGATATTTATATAAAAATATTTGGCCGGCAGTATTTTTAGCTTGGGTCAGCTGATTTAAAGACGGTTTCTGAGTTTTAACTACTTTTCTGAGTTGAAAAAATGTGATTGAGTCTTAAAAATCGACTTAATTAAAAATTTTGAAATTATACTGAAAAATTTGTTTTTTGAATTTCATTTTTAAGGATTTCATAGTAGGACATTGATAATTTTTAATATGCTTACGTTAAATAATTTTCCTCCAAACTATTATTAAAATTATGAAACAAATAATATTTTTTTTATTCAATTGTTTTACAAATGCAATTCAATCCAATGTTTAAATAACGATTGTTTTACTATTCATTATCACAAAGTAGAATTATTGATAATAATAAAATAAATTTGTCGCACAACTTGAAAAAGTGATAGTTACATTAAAAAGTAATTAGTCGTATTATTTATTTATTTATTTATTAATCACCACTAGACATTTAATTTAATATATGAACTTTTATATTTTGTGTAAAATGAAATTTAACTTAATATTTGTATTTCAATAAAAGCTTTAATTGTTTATCACTGTGACCCTTCATTCTTATTTATTATTCCTTGAAAATTTTTTAACCCTAGACCGGTTAACAAGCGCGACCTAACGACTTTGGTCAAGTGATGAGGGATTTGCCGCAATGCTTTTAGAGCGTAAAGTGTTGCCAATGCCAGTTCATACACGTTTGACAGGCAGAGACTAGAGGTGTTTTCGGCAACGCCGCGGACAAAAAACTACTTACAACTCTAGTCAAGCGATGAGGAAAGCCCCGCGAAATTTTTTAAGAAATTTTTTTTCAGCAACTTAACGTTTTCGAAGATGTTTAAATAAACTATTAATATATTCTAAAATTTTTAAGGAACAGTCAAATTTTTTTGAATAATTTTAGTAAATATTGAAGATGTAATAAAAAAAATATAATTGAGCGCGGCGTCACGATCATACGTTGACCAGTCTAGGGTTAAAATTCCAAATACATGCAATCACGTCTTTTAGTCCAAGACCAATATTCCAGTACAGTAAAAGACCCGATAAATTGCTTACAAGATTATGAAACTTAGTTGTAAGATGAGTTTTATTATATTAACAAATTAACTATCAGCTGATCCATGTAAAAAACTAATAATTGATGTTAATATGTTGATTCCTAATAATTAAATTAAATTTTAAACTTGTAATGGAGCTTATCCTGTTGCAGCTACAAAACTAGGTCTGTTGCTGCTACAGGAACACGCTACAGACCTAAAACTTGTAGCAGCTACAGTTTTTTTTTTTTTCAGTGTAACAATAAAATGAAATTGATTCTTTTTTACAAAATTTTTTGTAAGCATTATAGTATTAAGAAATTAAAAAAAAAATTATGTTTTATATTGAAATATCAAAAAAATTTTAATTAGTTTACTTTTATTAGATAAATTACAAAAATGCCTCAAAGTAACAAAAATAATCATGTAATTGATGATGTCAACACTTATATTGTAAACTTATAAACTATGGAAGTCAAGTATAGGGCGATTCCACTGTACTACGATGTACCTGAAAAATGTTGAGAGTGAGAGAGACTATAGAAGGAGTGACGGAAAAAAAAATGACTGAAACGGGTGCAAGTAAAAGCACTTGTAAGAGGCACGTAATGTTCACGACATCCATTAGCCTATCGGAGACGAACTACCACATATACATACGTAAGCTATTAAACGAATACTAGTTCTTGAACCTAATTTACTCCCTCAAACATAATATGACAATATTTTCCGTAATTTCTGCTCTGAGATCAAATGCAATGGCTAGATTCTAAAGAAATCTACTAAAAACTTAAAATTGACTTATTAAATTGAAAATCATTTTTCTCCGTCATTTGGTTCCAAATTTAGATATTCGAATCTACTGATATTTTGTAAAATAATTTTTTTTTTATTGTATCTTTTATTAGTAAACACTTTTCATATAAATAAGTAATAATAAAACCGAAAAATGAGTAATTCATCGTCAATCTCAGGTGATGCAAATAAAAATAAATGCAAAGAAATCGATATCCATGATAGCACTGATTCGTTTGTGCGGTACATGGAAAATCTAAAAAAAAAGCTTCAGTACATTCGGCAACAATTTCAAGCCCTGCGTGATGGATACTTAGATGCATTGGAAATTAAAAAATCTGAAACGTCGCAACAAAAAAAACAATCTGTGAAAAAACAGTATGAAATTGTAAATAAGCAATTGTACAGATTCATTAAAGTTTTTGTGAAGGATTACGCAGACGCATTAGACAAGTACATCGAAATAACGAAATTAAGAGAAGAATACAATCTTTTAATAAGACAAAACTGTGCGGGTATGTTTGATGGTGATGACATGTATCAGCTGGAAAGAAAATTCAACAGACTAGTCAAACGGCATAACAGATTAGCGACTCAATACAATGAGGAAGCACAAAGGTTCAATTTACTGCAAAACTTTCTTCAGAAGGAAATAATATTCTATGCACCGACAGAAGAAAGATCCTTTAATATTAATTTAGACAGAGAATTAAATCGGTTCAAACATTTAGTTGGATTTGACATAGTCGGTGAAAAATTAACCAAAATTTACCGAGATTTAAGAGTGTTTGTATCTGATTACCTTAAAAAATCAGCCAACACCAAAAAATTGACGTCTGTGACTCCTTTGTTTTCATTCGGAGATAATACAGTACCTCCTATTGTTCGTCTAAAACCGAAATTTCAAAAACAGGTTCCAATAGCATCTAACTCCACCAAAACAGCACCAACAGAAACAACAACTACTACTACTGCCACTAATCGAAAACGACAATTAGATCGGGAAAAAGATCCAATATCGTCTTCTAATTTGGAGCAACAAAAATATTCCGACAGTTCTAACCTGAAATCATATCAAAAAATTGGAGAGTCTTGGAAGCTTCAAAAACAGGCTTCACCTAAGCTGAAAAATTCATTGAATGATCAGGTCATGCATCCTCACGTACAACTGTATCTCCTAGTGTGGGAAAATCGCTCAGCATACCGTTTAAATTCTAAAATGGGTCGGTCATCTACAAAGAAGTTTGAGTTCGATACAATCCTAGATTATATACTTGATAACGATCTTACCAAATTGGATAAAGCGTTCCAAACATATTTAACATCTAAAAAGTCTATACTAGAAGATGAACTTGAAAATCAAGATCTTAAACCGATTTTCTATGTTCTACACATTTTGTCCGATGATTGTCGAGTAACCCTTGAAATTATTGATATTTTGTTCAATTTAGAATTGAAGTTAAATAAAAAGCAAAAAGTTGAACCACTAAAACAACATCAATCAAACATCAACATATTGCTGCAAAAAATTGAAAGTAAGCTAAAAAAACCGTTATTCCCGAAATTAAGCGGAATTTCACGTGATGAAGAAGAAGAGAGTAGCACTCTGAGGAAAGAAACGCAGCTTATAAATACCCAATTTGATGATGATGAGAAATTTGAGAAATTCTTGGATGGATATATGTATTTGCTAGAAATGAATAGTAAAGAAATAAAGAGTACGATTAAAGACGGAAAAGATACGCAAAAAGAATTATATGGAGATGTACCAATCGATTTGGCAAATATATTAAGGATCGATTTTCCAAGCGACAAGCAGAAAACAGCTTTAGAGATAGATTACTTGGAAGAACATTTAAAATTAATACCAGTCCAATATTATTACTTACACCACGCACGAAATACTTTTATTAAAATTCAAGACGAAGAAAAATCACAATCTAAGGAAGAGAACTTTGAGTTGGCTAAGAAAGTGAAAATACATACTTTGGCTATCCAAAAGACAACTCTGATCTACGGAATGACATGGGAAAAGATTGTGAAACTTGGAGGTAAACCTATAGATTACAGCGATTTCTCAAAGAAAACCCCAAATCGGGAATCCATTATTTGCCGAGGTGCTCAAACATTATTAAGAGAAATATTTTTAGAAATGAGTGAAATCAAATGTGAAATATCGGATATGATGCTTGAAAAAATAAATTCAGATGATAAGGTAAAAGAAGATGAATTAAGTGCTATCATAAAAAGTAAAGAGAAAGAATGGAATATATTAAAAGATATTTTTAGAGAACATTTAACAATTTATAAGAGGAATGATTTTTCTTGTAAAAAATTGAAAAGTACGAGTTAAGAATATTTTGTTGTTGCATAATTTAAAATATCAAACATTTTTTTAAATCTAAAATTCTTAGTTGCTACAGCAGAATGTTTAATAAAAACTTCGAACAATATTAGGTGAAAAAAAATTCTTCCATTAAGATACCGTTTTTTTTTTTTTTTTTTTTTTTTTTTAAGGGTAAAAAAAAATTCTAACTTCTCGTTAAGAAAATCAATAATTTTCAAAAATCATAAAGTATTGGGTTCACCCCAATTTTCGAAAATCGAGTTCTCATAAAAAATCCACGGTTTGAAATCCTAGTCAACAGTTCTGTCTATTTTTTATGTTACTACCTACGTGCGCGTGTGTGTAAACTTCTTATAATTTTTGGATAGTTTCACCGGTCGTAACGCTGTTTGTAGCATTCGGAAGACCCGACTAGAATTTTAGTGAGGCACGCCGAAGAATTAGTTCGAGGCGAACTTGGCTTTCTGAACTGAGGCTACACTGAGAGACAATTTTATTCACAGCGAATAAAAACGCGTATTTGGATTTTTAACTTCCCGCTAAGAAAATTGAAAATTTTCAAAGATCGGGAAGTTATTGGTTTTACCCCGTTTTTCGAAAATCGAGTTTTCATCGGATCTCGACGTTTCGAGGTCCTAGGAAGCTTTCCTGACTGTTTTCACGATGATGTGTGTGTGTGTGTGTGTGTGTGTGTGTGTGTGTGTGTGTGTGTGTGTGTGTGTGTGTGTGTGTGTGTGTGTATGTATGTAAACCTCTCGTAACTTTTGAACGGCTTGACCGATTTCATCGCGGTTGGTGTCATTCGAAAGGGCTTTGCCAAACTTAGATTTTCTAAAAGTTGGGACCGATTCGGACCAGTAGATTTCGAGAAATTGCAAAAAAGTGACAAAAAAAGTTGTTTTTTTTTTTTCATTTTTTTTAAATATCTCCGAATTGGCTGAATCGATCAACTTCAAAAACTAATCAGCTCTTAACCTTGAAATCCCGCATCGATCGCCACATAGAGCGTCAGAATTGGTTGATGCGTTCGTGAGATATCGTTGTTGAAAAAAATCGAAAAAAGTGTTTTTTTGTAATAACTCCGAAATTTTTCATCAGATCAATTTTTTTGTTCAGAATCATTTATAGAACTCAAAAAACCACATCGATCACCGCCTACTGCGTGAAAATCGGTTGATTTATTAAAAAGTTACAGCAGTTTGAAAATTAGAAAAATTGTGATTCATCGAATTTTGATAAGACTTTTGAGCTCGAAGAGCTGAAAAACATAGCAAAGCTATCTCTTTGAGCTCAGAGAGCTCAAAATAACACACAAATTGTATTTTTGAGCTGGAAGAGCTCGAAAACGTTATAAGTGCAATTTTAAGCGCCTAGGTATGGAATTAGCGGGAAGTTGCAGGAATGGCCTTCAGGGTCAACCGTTTTTCTATTTTTTTTTATTTTAGTACTACTTGTCAATAAATATTAATTACATATAAATATCATTTGTTTTGCAGTGAATAAAATTTTATTAGTAGTTAATAAAATTTTATTAGATACTAATATGTGTTTATTAAAACCACCGCTAGTCTCGCTTTAACGGCAGCCATCTTTAATGCTAAAGCCCTGACGGATCTAAGGTAGAGTACGGTAATGTCCCATACAGGAAAATACGACGGGGCCAGATATGGGCGACGCTTGGCGCAATGCTGTCTATCTCTGGCCCATGCTTGTAAACCCGCTTTGGCCCAGCCTTGGTAGAAGTCTGGAGTGATAACAGGGTGCTAAGCTTGGTTTCCAAGACTGGCCCAAGCATGATAACCAAGATTGGCCCAAGTTTGTTAACCAAGACTGGCCCAAGTTTTTAAGCCGAAGCAAGCCCAGGCTTATTTACTACTATAGAATTTACTAAAAGAAGTAGATTATAAAATATATTTAGAATTTAATTGTTTAATGTTAAACCAAATTAGTATTAAGAACCCAATTTCGAATAAATTAAATTTTCTGAAATAAAATAGTAAAATTCTACGAAACGGTTAAATTATTTTGTATAAAATGAGTAGTTTTTAGTTGAAATGATAAAAAAGGAAATTTTTAATTTTCATTGATTTATTTCAATTTTGATGTAGAGTTAACGCAAGTTTAGACGACTTAACTCTTAATTTAGACCTAATTTTCGCTAATTAGAGAAATAAAGTGAAATTCGCATTTGCCCTAACCGAGATTCGAACCCAAGCCGCGCGCTTGCCAGGCCGATAACTAACCCCTATGCCGTACGACAGATAAGTTGATATACATCTCATCATTCATATGAACTAAATCTATATGGTGACGGAGTGTGACGGTTTATTATTTATATAATTTATATAATTTATGTTATTTAATATTGTGTTTTGATGAAAATTATATATTTTTTACAAATGTTTAGGAATTAAAAAAAAGCAAAAGTCAAGTTCTTACATCACTTTAGACTTTGTAAATCATTCTGTATATTTTTAATATCATATTATAAATTTTAATGTTTAAAATTATTAATATTGAAAATTCAACTGTAAATTATTATATTTTAATTTTTTTTAAGATCATATCAATTTGGACGATACACAATTGTTTTGTTTAAAAAATAAATTTTTAATTTCAGCATTTGCTATCAAATATTCGTTAAGCAATAAATATTTACTGTTCCAAATTCTGTTACTTAATGATTAATTAAGTTTGGATTTTCTATTAAATGACCAAAGTTAGGTTGCTCAATTCTGGCTCAAGTCTGGGTTTCCATTCGAAGCCAAGGCTAGGCTTCCCAGTCTTGGCTAATGCTCGGGTGATCATGACGTCGGCCAAAGATAGGTTTCCCAGTCCTGGCCCAAGTCTGGGTCACCATATCACAATGTCACGTGAATATAAAGACTTCAAAACCCAAGTTAAGGTGTCTCTAGGTTTGGCCAAAACTGGGTTATTCGGTCGTTACACCGAGGTTAGGTTACACAAACTTGGCCCAAGTTAGGGTGACTGTAGGCTTGGCTAAGGCTAGGTTATCCAGTCTTGGCCCATGTTAAGGTTACCATTCAACAGCCGAGGTTAGGTTACACAAACTTGGCCCAAGTTAGGGTTACCATTCATTGGCCAAGGCTAGGTCATTCAGTCTTGGCCCATGTTAGGGCTACCATTCAACAGCCGAGGTTAGGTTACACAAACTTGGCCCAAGTTAGGGTGACTGTAGGCTTGGCTAAGGCTAGGTTATCCAGTCTTGGCCCATGTTAGGGTTACCATCCAACGGCCGAGGTTAGGTTACGCAAACTTGGCCCAAGTTAGAGTGACGCTAGGCTTGGTCAAGGCTAGGTTATTCAGTCTTGGCCCAAACCTGGGTAATCATTGGAATGGCCACGGCTGATTGCCCAGTTATGGCCCGGGCATGGGACAATATAGGTTTGCCAAGATAGGCTTCCCAATGATGTCCCAGACATGGCCCCGTCGTTCAACTCTGGGGCTTCCTGTATGGGGTACGGCAAATTTACGATAGGGTACGGTAGAGTACGGTACGTACAGTGATTTACCGTAAAACAGTATGACACCGTAAATTACGGAGATTGTACGGCAAAGTACCGTGATTGTACAGTAATTTACCGTTATTGTACAGTAAGATACCGTGATTGTACGTTAAAATACCGTAATTGTTAGTAAAATACTATAATAATCCGGTAAAAAAAGTACTGTTTTTGTACGCTAAAGTACCATAATTGTACGGTAATGTACCGTAATTGTACGGTAACTTATCGTTAAAATAAGGTATATTTGATGGTAGGTTACCATTGGAATACGGTAGTGCGGAAAGTTCAGAAGTATATATTCTACCGTATTTTCGAAGTACGCTACCGTAATTGGACCGTAATTTTACCGTTCTATACCGTATTTTCACCGTTCTTTACTGTACGTTACGGTGTTTTACGGTTTCTACCGTGCACGTAGAATGCTACTGTAATATACGGTGGCCATACGGTACATCGACCGTATTTTTACCGTATAATACCGCAATTTTACGGTATTTCAGATCTGCAAAGGAGTCAAGGCGTAAAATTCGGAGTTATTGTTTATTAATAGTGAATAAGAATTAAAATAATTATTAAACAGTGAAGAGTGTCTATTAAACAATAGATATTTTATTAAAAGAAAGGGATTTAGATGCATTGTGGCCAATTTTTCAACGCAAATAAAAATTAAAATTTCTTTAAGTAATTCAATGTATATATGTGTATATTTATAACCTGCTTGTGGTTAGCCTTATTTGATTTTTAATTTTAATGTCATCACAAATGCGAATGGTACCACTGTTATATCATGTAGTGATTTTCAATAAAAGAAAAGTTTCATTGGAGTTGATGTACCGACCTATTTAGTAGAGCGTTATTTCATCGTTTTTATTTATTGGGGGAGCATTCACATTGGTATTTTCCACTCTAAACACCGCCATGTCACTGCCTTTATGGACATACTTGCAAATGTATTTGATGCTCTTCACAGAACTGCAGAACTCAACATTAATATGAGCATTGTATGTTTTGCTCAGCACGGGCGATATGGCACGACCCAACGATTGTCAATATCAATGTCTGTATTGCTGATGTTTTTGATAAATGATTGTCCGCCATTGTCTGGATTCCTTCGACGATATAATGGATATCCGTCGACATTTGTGATTGTATCGTTAGTGAAATCTTTAGGGAAATTTTTTGTACATTTTCTATCTGACATGCAAGGCGATGAACGATTAAAAGTACCGCATGGGCCATGAACCATGTTTGCTGTAACAATATCAAACAGCAATTGATCAGTAGACGGATCGGGAATTTCTGCAGAAATTATATTATCTATTTCTTCAGGACGGATTTTGTCGATTAACCAAACCAAAATGTGGGCATGAGGTAACCCTCGCTTTTGCCACTCAACCGAATACAGCCAGCAACGTGTGGGACCGAATACATGTGATTTAGTAATAAAATTTATTAATGACTTCAGCTTTTGTCTAAACACACGTGCTGTAATGTCATGACGATGTATTGCATTTTGGCCAGGCAACAGCAAAGATGTAATCTCTGGCCATTTTGGATTACATGTGAACGTGATAAATAAACACGGTCGCCCATATTCGCGCACGAAAGTCAGAGTATCCTGTATATACTCTTGCATATGACGTAGACTGCCTACGTACGATGATGGTAGAATGACAGATTTACCAATTTCGGCGGCGTCGGCGTTGTTGACAATAGCGTCTCGCAAGTGAATATACTCTTCCACACGTAGCTTGAGTTGATTATATCGTAAGTATCGTAGTCATTCGCCTTCTATCTTCGCGTACATGTCGACCATGAATTGTTGACATAGCTCTCGAAATCGTAGAATGACGTTATCCAGCCCGCGTCTAATCATCAATCTATACGCATAATAATCCTTCGAGCTAACGTTCTTGTTTGTTTCGGCTCCTGCAATAATATATTCATAAATATTAATTTAAGTTAATTGCGTTTAATAATTTAATTGTTTTGTTAAAAGTGTAATAATCAAATTCATAATAAATGAAGTACCTGATACGGGATCTCGTTGTTTAATATTTATGCTATATCCGTCTTGTCCCTTCGAGAAGATTAGCGGATATTGGAGAGTGTCATATGAACGGTGTGTATCAGCAATGAACTGAAGATTATTATTTCTCCTACGAATCACAATTTCTCGTGCACCTGTACGATCGCCAACCATGATTCCAGCAACGTCGTCAGCAACAGGTGCATTGAATCTACGAATGTGTTCTCCAGCTGATGTTTTATCAGGATTAATAACAATACCGTGATTATCACTTGTGAAGATATTCAAGAATTTATTTTTTTTTATTATTATTATTATTTAAATGTTCTAAATGTTATAAAATATTCAATAAGAAAGTTTAAAATGAAATTAAATTAGTTAGATTATTTTTAGTTCCTGATCCACCGCTAGAGCGCGAAAAATTCGGTTATGCGTCCGTTCGAAGACTGTTGTTCCAAAATTGTTAAAAGCAATTTTAAAAACACTTTTGAACAACCTGATTCCGATCAGAGATTTTATCTGTCTTGAGTTCACTAGTCGCTGGATTGTGTTCTCGCCAATCAATTTACTTTGAGTTTGGTTCGCTGGGATAAAATCAAGGTAAGTCGATTTCACATTAATTAATATTTTAGTTAGTGCGTGTCGTTGGATACACACTTACTAAAATAATTAATTAATTAATTATTACTCTCCCAGTATCTTCGCCTTCTGCCGAGATACTGTTGGTACGCAAACCGAGTAGGTGGGGCAACAAGGATTTGATCCGCTTGTGCCTGGGAATAGAGTCAGAGACTCCTGGACCACGCCGAGTCACCAGGAAGGGGGAGCTAGCTTTGAGTTCACTTAGTTCGCGATTTGATTTACCGACCGTCCGTTTATAATCGATCATTTAAGTTTCGTTTAAATTATTTCTTGTAAAGAATTGCATTACTCTGTATTTATTTTATTAAATTATATTTTCATAATCAACTGTCAAAGGCAATTAAGTTTATTATTAATTATTTATTCGATCAATATTTCCTCAATAAATTGACCCTGGTTCCGGCGAGCTTACGAGCTGAGGATTTACCTGTTACACACTTTCTAATTTGTGCGTGTGGGATTTGAATATTTTCAACAATTTATTATGCTCATTCAATAGAGCATCCAGCTCGCTAACGATGCGTCTAGCAAAGAATGAATCAAGGTTATTGTAGCCACAACGTGCATCCACCCGATTGGCTAGTGCGCTTCCGGAGTCCTCGCCGCCCATAAAGTAGATTTGTAAAAATTTATGTGGTTCGTTTGGCATTGGCAGCAATGAGCCTATTTTATGATAAACTTGGCCTCTGATTTTAAATGTAGAATTGTATTGTTGACTATTTGCATTAGTATTTTGAACTATTTCTGTTGTTCCGAACGATGTCATTTGAAAGCATGAGTTGAATGTTCGAATTGACTTCAGGAACACGTTAGAATCTGGATCTGTGCCGATAAGCAAACCGTTCAATGGTTCCGGTGGTGTTTCAATTACAGGTATTTGTACCTTCCCTGACGCGCAACACATCCCGGCTGGTTCATTTTTGAATTTCAAAGCATGACAATACGGGCATTCTTTGTCCATAGCACCAATTACTACTTTTGAATGAGCATAATATTCAATATCGAGCTCATACTGGAATGCTAGACGCAGAAATGATGTAGCTACAAATGCTCGATGTGCCTGTTGGCGTTGTTGGTCATTCGCTCTGCGTCTATTGACAGTAAAACGGTGTGATTGTCGTTGTTCTAATCTCATGACTTCATTGCATTCAGCTCGTGTATCGTCTGATTGTTCTTGACGCAATTGCGCCATTCTCACACGCGCTCCAGTATTTTTTCTTCCTGAACTTGTTCTTCGGTTCTTTGGGCTCTTCTATTTCGAATGCTTCTAGATTTATTTGTATCACGGCTCAAATTGGCCCCTTTGCGTTTTGTTCGCATTGTTCACTGTACAATACAAAACACACATGAATAGAACTGATTGAATTATTCAATTATTATATTAATCATTTATTTTATCTTTGATTACATTAAATATACATGTAAAAATTAGATAGTTTCACGAAAGCGAAAAATTTTATGTTTCTTAATTATATCGAAAATACATATTGTTAGAAATAGTGAAAAAAAAATTCTGTCGAAGGTAGAGCTCTTATAAGTAAACACAAAAAAAAATTTCCCAATTGTAATAAAAATCTAACTTTCACTGAATTCGTTTTTCACTATTCCCAACAATATTTTCGTTATAAATAAGAAAGAATAATTTTTGATTTTATAATAAACATAAAAAATAATTTATACTCACAACTCAATAGCCGTTGTTTGTGGGAACTCGTGACACGTGTTGAGTATTTTAGAGGTTATGTAAGTCACTTAATTAACTGATCGTGCGATTTATACTCAAAATTAATAATTTTATTAGTTATTAATAATTAATTATATTCAATAATATTAGTTATTAATAAATAAATAATAAAGTTACTCGAGAATATATTTGATATGAGAGTTACACTGAGATAGTAAAAATGTTTAACTACTACGCTTGAAGCATAAACACTAATAATAGCCAAAAACTGTAGAGGTAACATCCCTACTCCGTGCTGTTTACAGGGTGAGAAGTGACACCGGTAGACACATGGAGGGGATAACTTACCAAGTGATAATAATTGATGTTATCGAGCGGGATAGAAAATGATAAAATTATGAAAATGACTATTAAAAAGCAAGAGTTGGTGATTAAAAAGTGCAAATCTAGAGTTGTATGTATTTTTTGATGCCACATAATAAAAAAATAAAAAAAAAAAAATTTTATCAAAAAAATAAAAAAAAAATTTTTGGGGTGAACACCCCTTATCACTTAGAGGTTAGAAAAATAGATAGTAGCCGATTCTCAGGCTTACTGAATATGCATAAAAAATTTCATGAGAATCGGTCAAGCCGTTTCGGAGGAGTATGGGAACGAACATTGTGACACGAGAATTTTATATATTAGATATAAAAAATTCATATGGGCTATATAAATATAGCTATAATACAATATAACATAATATTGCTGGGTCATTCCATGCCAAATTGACAAATTTTTTACCTAGGCCCCTTCGATTTCGCTAAAAATTTTCTATCTTTTTCTACCCCCCGAAAGACATTTTTCAGAATTTTTTTCCCGACTCAAAAAAAGTTACGAATTTTTGAAAAAAACCGCTCTTTTTTTTTGAAAATGATAGAACTTTTTCAAAAATTGACCGTTGGGGGCCTTTTTTTTTTTTAATTTTTGATTTCAAATATAGTGTTATATCCGGCCTTGCCTCATATAACACACAGGGTCTCTCCCCTTCGACGAAAAGTGCAACGCTTGCACTTTATAAATTTCGGCAATTTCTCGGACAACACCTCAATTAAGAAATGAGCACACTGTCCACGTTCTGTCAAATTTGCAATTTTAGACCAATAACAAAATTTAACTCTCTTCCGAAAATCACGATCCGGGTGTATAAAACCACCAAACACCACGGATCAAATGTTCAGTCTTTTATCAAAGAATACGAGGGAAGGTATCCTCGTAGAACCCGTATGTGTAGTCGTACCGCGTTACGTACGAAGCAGTATACAGCACTCGGTCGCGTATACAAAAATCTAAATTCTCAATTCATCAAAAATCTCAATTCGATTTTTAATTTCTATCTTCTATGAACCACGACAAGTGTGCTTTTCGAGCAGGATCGAGGGCTCCGTGGTCCGTAGTGATATCCTTCTCTAAATTATAACCGTTCGATCTATTAGTTAATTTACGGCAGATCTAAGTATCTGCCGGATTCATTACTCCGGTGACGAACTCATAATAAACATTCTAAACTGTTAAAAACATAATTATAAGTGTATAGTTATAAGTGAAATAGTGTACATTGATTGCGTCTCGCTCATAGGGCAAATAATTGAATAAACTATAAAAACCAGAACTTCGTGCTTCACTTCATTTTAAATTAAGATCTGAACCTCTTCCACCACACCAATCTCCACTACGAGAGAAGGAGGAGAAGCCAATCCAGGACCTACCGATCAGACAATTCAAATTCAAATCAAATAGAAAAATCATAAAGGACGACTGTGAGTTCAGTATTTGTTATCGACTTCCCTTTAAATTCGCCGTCGGAACTCCTGGTTACCGGGAGGCATTCGAAATCCACAATAAAAATAAAACTCTTGTAGCTTATCTACAAGAGAAAATCTATCTAAAAACGTGTCCGAGCCTCCTCAAGGCCCACTCTACCAATAATTATTTAATTATAATTAATCCGGTCATAACAATAGTTTGAAAAAACACTATGAAAAAATTTTCAGAAGCCCAAATATATGAAATATTTTGGTTTTTTCGAAAAAACCGTCATTTTCTCAAAGTCGGACCGTTTTTTAATTTCCCGCTAAGAAAATTGAAAATTTTCAAAAATCGGGAAGTTATTGGTTTTACCCCGTTTCTTGATAATCGAGATTTCAACTATGTGTGTGTGTGTAAACCTCCCATAACTTTTGAACGACTTGACCGATTTAATCGCGGTTGACGCCATTCAAAAGGACTTGACCAAACTTAGATTTTGAATACAATTTTGACCGATTCGAACTATTATAGTAGATTTTAAGAAATCTCAAAAAAACCATGAAAACAAAATTTTTTCAAATGTGTTTTTTTTTTGGAATAACTTACGAGCGGCTTTATTGATCAATTCGAAAAACTAATCAGCTCTGAGCATCAAAAAACCACATAGTTCACCGCCAAGCTGGTCAAAATCGGTTGATTCATTCGTGGGTTATTGTTGACGAAAGAAAACCGAAAAAAGTATTTTTTCGGAATTCCTAGTTCGATCAATTTAAACTTAAGAGTTCCTCAGCATTATTTATATTTGTGAAAATGCTTGCCGTAAGATGGACGGTGTGGCTTAATGTATATAGAATAAGCGAAAGAAAATTTAGTATAGACCGGATAGCTCAAATGGTAGAGTAGCCGACATGCCTTCGGAAGGTTCTGGGTGTTCGAATCCCAGTTCGAGCTATCTAATAATTTTTTTCTCGCATATTCCATAAACTCACATTAAGATGATCCTCTCCACATTCCTTTCTCAATCCTTTCCTACCAATATCCTGTTACGTGAATGTGGAACGCTTCACGTAATAATTACCGTAACTCCTATTCTTTCCCGCTTCACAGCATTATTTATATTTGTAATGAGGCTTCAAAAACTGCGTTGAATTAGTCTAGTCGAGAAGTTGATCTCTTGCGAAAAATATTTCCAAGTTTCCTAAAAATATGGTTGATGGCTTAAACGATCCGGAATGGCGTCTAGAAAAAGGAATTTTTTGGATTTTTTGGGAAAAAGAAAATTACAATTGTTATTAACAAAAAACCGTTAAAAAAATTAGCCGTCCAGCTTTTTGGCAAAATCTCAAAAAGTATAAGTGATAGCTCAAATATTGAAAAAGATTCTGAAAGAGCAGAAAATTTTAGTAAAAAAGTTATCGACTCCCGAAATTGTAGCTCCAATGTTTATAATTTTAATTAAGCGTTGAAAATTGGCTCTTGCGCGGCAGTTTTGACGTGCGCGCGCCGCCACTCTAGTGAGAGTAGTTTTTTAATAATTATTTTATGCAATTAAATTTTAATTAAAAAATTTAATTAATAAACATTAATTAAAAAATTTTTAAAAATTCTGGTGTCAGTTAGACACTTCAAAAAATATGATTCCGCGGTAATAAAAGTTGTATCACCATTTTTCAAAAAGTTATTCAATTGTTAATTAACATTTTTTTTTACGGGTTTGTGTTATTATAAAAGGCGGTATAAAAGTTTAAATAGTTAATCTATAAATTTTTTGTTTCTTGGAGCCCTTTTTATGAACTTACTCAACAAGATGGCGTTATAAAAGTTTATAAAATATTATTATTTCATTAATTATTAATTTTTGAAGTAACAAAAAAATTAAAAATTTAAATAATGTATGTTAAATAATTTTTTTTTAATTTTAAGTTATTACTGATTTTATATTCTTGTTAGGCATCAAATGATTATTTTAAAAATTTTTTTATACCATTTGTTTATAAATTTTTTATAAACAAATGAATTAATTAAATATTTTTGAAAAATTCTTTTTGTTATATCCGGCGTTGCCTCATATAATACACAGGGTCTCTCCCCTTCGACGAAAAGTGCAACGCTTGCACTTTATAAATTTCGGCAATCACTCGGACAACACCTCGATTAAGAAATGAGCACACTGTCCACGTTCTGTCAAATTTGCAACTTTAGACCAATAACAAAATTTAACTCCCTTCCGAAAATGACGATCCGGGTGTATAAAACCACCAAACACCACGGATCAAATGTTCAGTCTTTTATCAAAGAATACGAGAGAAGGTATCCTCGTAAAACGCGTGTGGGTCCTTATACCGCGTTACGTATAAGGCAGTATACAGCACTCGGTCGCGTATACAAAAATCTAAATTCATCTCAATCCGATTTTAATTTCTATCTTCTACGAACAACGACAAGTGTGCTTTTCGAGCAGTGTCGAGGGCCCCGTGGTCCGTAGTGATATCCTTCTCTAAATTATAACCGTTCGATCTATTAGTTAATTTATGGCAGATCTAAGTATCTGCCGGAGTCGTTACTCTGTTCACGAACTCATTTAATAAACATTCTAAACTGTTAAAACATAATTTTAAGGATATTTTGAGTTATAAGTGAAATAGTGTACATTGAGTGCGTCTCGCCCATAGGGCAAATAATTGAATAAACTATAAAAACCAGAACTTCGAACTTTACTTCATTCTCAATTAAGATCCTGAACTTCCTCCACTACACCGATCTACACCACGACAGAAAAAGGAGAAATCAATCGAAGACCTACCGATCAGACAACTCAAATTCAAATCAACTAGAAAAATCATAAAGGATGACTGTGAGTTCAGTATTTGTTATCGACTTCCCTTTAAATTCGCCGTTGGAACTCCTGGTTACCGGGAGGCGTTCGAAATCCACAATAAAATAAAACTCTTGTAGCTTGTCTACAAGAGAAAATCTATCTAAAAACGAGTCCGAATCATTTTTTCTTTTTAAATCATTATTTTCATTTCTAAAAATAATAGCGAAAAAAAATTTTTTTTTTATCAACAATTTATTAATTTATTTATTTAACAATTTGTTATAAACAATTTTTTTTTATTTTAATTTTTTTCTAGAAGATAAAAAAATTACAAAAACAGCAACCTACAACAATATGGAAAAAAAAAATTTTTTCGATTTTTTAAAAAACATTTGGATTTTGAATCACGACAAAGTCCAAGCACTGACTCGATTTGTCAACAAACAAATTAGTGTATCTTTGCAACTATTGCAGATACAGCTTTCGACCTTCACCTCATTTTTGTAGACTATGAGTTAACCTTTCTTATAAATTTGAAACCTGACATTTATCTCTTTTAGTTCTCTAACTACACGCATTTATTTATAAAAATTTGCATTTTGTATTTCTTACAATGCTTATATCTCATAAACTAATAATGTTATAACAAATATGCTTCAGGACTTTTTTGTTACCTGATTATTAAACTATTCAAATATATTTTTTTTATATTTTTACTTTATTTGTTTATGAGATTTTAAAATTTTTTTTAAATCCACTCTTATAATTTAGATGAAAAATATGAAAATATATTATGTAAGCAAAATATTCGTAACGTGATTGGTCGAATCTATATACATATAAGCGAAATACCACTGACTCATCACTAGATCTCCGAAACTATTGGACCGATTCATTAAAAATTTGGCATAGGTACTTCTTTTTCACTGTAGACAAGAGATAAGAAGGGATTTTGCGCAATTCCTAACCAAAATGGATTTTTCGTCAACCATCACGTATGCTACCCCCTCCCCTCCCTCTCATTCTTCCCCTCCCCTCTTGTGCCCTATCTCCCGTGCCTTCTTCCCCCTTCCCTATCTCTCTCTCTCTTTTTTTTGGGGGAAAATATCATTTTGATTCTTCAATCTAAGAAACCATCAGTGGCACCCATCAATAATAAAACTAAACCCCACCCTATCCCCCCCACAACCACCCACGCTAATCAACCGTTGCCATGGTTACCGTTACCATTGTTACCGTTGCCATAGTTACCGGTGCTATGGTTACCGTTGCTATGGTTCCGTTGCCATGGTTACCGTTGCCATGGTTACCGTAACTATGGTTACGATTACTATGGTTACCGTTGCTATAATAACTGTCAAAATAAATAAATTGTAATAACAAATTCGGTTGTCAACTAAATTCAGAGGAATCATTAAAATAAAAGTAGAAACCCAGATAGCAAAATGTCGTATTAAGTTATTCCGAATGAGCTCAGATTTCTGATTTGGACGTCAGAGTCTACGTCTAAAAGACGTCTTTAAGACTTTCTGAAGAGGTCGAATGCGCCGCTTATTGTAAACTTTAAGAACTCATCAAAACGAGCTCTTAAAGAGCTCTTTTTTCTGAACTCGCACAAATGAATGATTTTTGATCTCTATACGCTATTATAATGATAACAATAATAAGAACACAACAAAAATAATATTAATAATAATAATATTAATAATAATAATAATAATAATAATAATAATAATAAAAGTAAATTATGAAAAATAATTCAGAGTTTCATGAAGCACCGATGCTGATTTCGAATGTTTATTATTTTAGTTAGACCTAATATTGTCGGTTTAAAGAGAGAAAGTGAAAATCGCAATTGCCGTAACTAAGATTCGAACCCGAGTCGCGCGCGTGCTAGATCGATACCTAACCCCCTACGCTGTTCAAACGATATGTCGTTACACATCTCATTATTCTTATAAGCTAAGTTTATATAGTGATGAAATGTTGCGATCATTGTCTATATTATTTATTCTATTTGATACTGTGTATCGATAGAGAAAAAGTAACTTTTACGAATATTTATATACTAAAAAATATTCAAAAGTCTACTAAGTACTCCTTAAATGTAGAAAGTTCACATAATTTTTTCAGATTAGAATCCAATTTTATTATTTTATCTAAATTAGTTTGATTACGAACCAGATTTTAACATTATTGCCTATTACTTCATAATATAATTTAAAATTTTTGAAAAATTTAATTAACCTGAATTAAGAGAAATGAGTTAACCTATGCCAAGTGTATATCTATATATTAATCTATTCAAATTGTTTTAAATCATTTAATTCGAATTATTTTTAATCATTTTCAATTTAATTTCTCAATCAGGAAAGTAATAAATGGAAAATGAATAAGATTTTGACAGCTTTATATTAAAAAGAAATTTGTGTTTTTGTTTATAATGTCTATAAGCTCATTATACGCAACTCAAAAAGAAGTCCAAAAAAGGGACTCAGTTAGATGTCAGAAAATTGACTCCAAACTTATGAGTTCATTAAGAGCTCTTAGTTCTGACCTCGTAAAAAAGAGCTCCTTAAGACGTCACATTAGGACTTCTATAAGAAGTTTTTTAAAAGACTTCATACTGAAATCTTTCTGACTTGGATGCTGACTGGGAAGTTACTAAATACTAATACAATTATTCAACAGTATTATCTTATACAATGTTAGACAAATACCTTTTGATTTCAAATTTTATCGATTGATTGTTGGGACAGTAGGAATTAATAATCATTCTTTTTTTGAGAAAGAATAGCTAAATCATTAGTAACTGATATCCCTCGCGGTTTCGGAATCACTGTTAAATCACAGTAAAACTTTAGTGAGATTGTAGTGAAAAGACAGTGAGATCATGATGAATTTACGGTGAAATCACTATGACATAGGGACATTAGGTGACTGTGGTTTTATGGTGATCTCAGAGTGGTTCGATAGTAAGTTCACCGTAGTCTTATCATTTTATCACAGTCGTTTCATAGTTATCTTACAACAGTTTCACCATAAATTCATAGTAATTTGATAGTAATTCCATAGTGATACTGCAGTCAGCTTAAAGTGACACCACTGTGAGTTTTACAAGGGAGGATGGGGAATTATTGTCTCTCCACTTTTTCTCTCCACAATATAATTATGCATCTCTCAACCACGAACTCTCAATTATTTTTCTCGCCCCCACCCCCCTGCATGTCAGGATTTTTTCTTTCATGCCCGACACACATCCGTTGCGACTGTGGCCGACTTACGCGTTATAATCAGTACCTGCATTTGCATTACGGCCTTAAATAGTATGGAAGGTACTTCTATAATAACATTTTTACCTTCCATAACTATATGGGAAAACCATAGAAAACCCGGCTGGTACAAAGGCCTGGCAATGTAGCGCACATATCTTTTTTTTTTTTTATTTATAATCACTGAAAAATATTTGTGCGTGCCGGGATCGAACTCGGGTCCCACTATTTCGAAATGTGGGCACCGAGCCGACTCGGCTATTGCCAGCCTAACCTATATATTATAATATTAATCTGTTAAAAAATAGGTTTTTAAAAATCGGAGTAAGACAAAAAAAAGTTGCCCATTTTTAGTAAATTTCACAGAAATACAAATAAACTATTGCTTTGATCCTCATGACAGAACATTCGAAATTTTGCCAGTTTCCCACTCAGTTTATAGCTTCAAAATAGTCCAGTCGGCCTGGAAAAAGAAGTTGTTTGTTGGCAACTTTTTGACAAATGGTCCGAATTTGGATTTTCATTTCTTTCAAAATACGCAGAAAAATATTCTAAACATTTGTATGTATGTGGAAAGTGTTGCTTTTTTTTGTTTAAAATATTGCGTTTTAGCGTTGAGCTTCAAGTTAAAAATCACAGAAACTCAAGTGGTCGAGACATGCTGCGTATAAAATGTAGAGAATTAAATAAGGAACAAAATGATCCAAACCCGATGTCTATACGACCAATATTTCACGTAATATTAATTTTTTAATGAAAAAAAAATAAATGCGGTTCCGCTTTTCAACAAGTACCTATAACTCCGCGAAAATCATTCAATTTGCTTTTTTTTTTTAAACTATAGCTATTGTTGTTTTCTATAAGCAAAAAAATCAGCTAAACTTAAAAAATTTTTTTTGAATTCACTGGAATTATTCTCAGTTTTTCGAAATTCTGCATTAAAAAATAGTTAAAATTAGAAAAAAATTATTTTTTTTTTTCATATAAATTGTCGAAAAGTGGCCAACCAACCGCTTTTTTTCTCAGGCTGACTGGATTTAACACGGTGTTATAACTATCTGATCATCATGAAGTCACAGTGAAATCATAGTGAAATCACAGTGAAATTACTAAAAATTCACTGTGGAACTATTATAAACTCATGGTGTTATAATCATCAAGTCATTATGAAGTCACAATAAAATAACAGTGAAATTAGTATGAATTTATTGTGAAACTATTATGAAACCACAGTGTTATCTTTATGAGACTACCATTAATCTACAGTGATATCACTACTAAACCATAGTGACAAAATTTCCCAAAGTCACTGTGAATTCACCAACAAATTACCGTAAACTCACCGTGGATTTATGGTGAAGATGATTTCACTGTGATTTCACTGTCATTTCACAGTAATTCCGAAACCGCGAGGGATAGCTAATATGTATTGTAATGATCATAAAGGATGAACTCCATTATATCATAACACAGCTAAATATAACATAAATTCATTAAGTTGATTTTGTTAAATGATTATACTGATTTTAATGATTAAAATTAAAATGGTAAAGTGTGTCTGATGTATCTTTTCTAAAATTTTACAACGATATCGTTAAATTATTATAATAAAAAGGTTGATGTAAGTTAATCCTTAATAAAATGAATAATAAATATTTTTTTTAATACCACATAATTTGTAATGAATTTCTTGATAACAAAGATTAAAAATATTCATTTTTATATTTATAAGCAGAAATAAATTTACTCATTAACTTATCGATGTTAATTTTCAATCAAATTTATATAATAACATTGTTGTTTATATTCTCAATTAATATATGATTTATTTCATAATCTTCATTACTAATATTCATATTTTTATGAAAAATGGTGCTGAGATAAGAAATAATAATCTAAATTAACAATCTTAATAACGTTATTGAAGTTGGCGCTCAGACAAAAGAATAATATAACATATTTATTTATGTAATTTATTAACAAATTCAGAGCTGTAAAAACAATTATTTCATAGATAAAAAGCGATATCATTTCGTTGAGATTGATGGAATTAATCATTTTGTTTATATTTTTTGTATGGGTTACAAAATTAAATTTTATTGCATGCCCAGCGAAGCGGGCGGGTATCAGCTAGTATATCATAAGCATGAAAATAGATGCAAACTCTAAATTTGAATTCTAGTTAGTTTATAATTTCACTTTCATTTATAAGATTTTCTCATTACATAGTAACTGAAACTACAAGTTTTTACTATTTATTATATTGTTAAAGTCAATCTCACAATTTTATCTATTATTATTTATATTGAAGAGTAGGAGATGATTGTTGGTTTGAAATTATTAACTATTTTATGTTTTCCGGAGTATTTTCTGTCTCATGCTCGACAGCTGTCTACACTCAAGTGAAATTATAAACTAATTTAAAAAAAAAATTTTTAAATCTCATAAACAAATAAAGTTAAAAATATAAAAAAAATATATTTGAATAGTGAGGCAGGCAATAGCCTAGTCGGCTTGGTGCCCGCTTTTCGAAAGAGTGGGACCCGGGTTCGATCCCGGCACGCACCAATATTTTTCAGTGATTATAATTAAAAATATGTGCATTACATTGTCAGCCTCTAGAAGTGGCAGAGATAGCCGGGCGGCACACGTCTGACTTGGGTGATAACCCAGTTAAGCTACAACTTAATTAGGTGACCATTCTAGTCAGCGTTGGCTAGCACGAGGGATCTCTGCACACTAGGAGACGGGCTTAATGCTCCAGTGGTCGATAAAGAAGAGTTCCTTATCAATCACTGTAGACTTAGCCCACCTCTGACTGTACTATCATGGGTTTTTTCCGTGGTTTCCCTATGATTCTGTTCCAACAGCCTAAGAAAGTGAGGTTCAGGGTGAATACGGTACAGAAAGCACAAGTCGGGCCACAGCCGCAAATATAAAGAGCAGTATCCAAGCAAAATCATTAATGTTGAGAAAGGCTTGGGGTGTAAAGGGGCATAAAAAGCCTATACGGTAGAAAAAAATAGAAATAGAAATATATTTGAATAGTTTAATAATCAGGTAACAAAAAAGTCCTGAAGCATATTTGTTATAACATTATTAGTTTATGAGATATAAGCATTGTAAGAAATACAAAATGCAAATTTTTATAAATAAATGCGTGTAGTTAGAGAACTAAAAGAGATAAAAGTCAGGTTTCAAATTTATAAGAAAGGTTAACTCATAATCTACAAAAACGACGTTAAGGTCGAAAGCTGTATCTGCAATAGTTGCAAAGATACAGCAATTTGTTTGTTGACAAATCGAGTCAGTGCTTGGACTTTGTCGTGCTTCAAAATCCAAATGTTTTTTAAAAAATCGAAAAAAATTTTTTTTGCCATATTGTTGTAGGTTGCTGTTTTTGTAATTTTTTTATCTTCTAGAAAAAAATTTAAATAAAAAAAAAATTGTTTATAACAAATTGTTAAATAAATAAATTAATAAATTGTTGATAAAAAAAAATTTTTTTTTGCCATTATTTTTAGAAATGAAAATTATGATTAAAAAAAAAATGATTCCTTAATCATTTATTTAAACAATCAAAATATGAAAAAAACAATTATAAACAATAAGATATTGTTTGTAAGAAAAAAAATTTTTTTTTTAATCATACCTTTCTTACGCTAGCAATTTGGAGAAAAAGAATTTTTCAAAAATATTTAATTAATTCATTTGTTTATAAAAAATTTATAAACAAATGAATTAATTAAATTTTAAAAATAATCATTTGATGCCTAACAAGAATATAAAATCAGTAATAACTTAAAATTAAAAAAAAATTATTTAACATACATTATTTAAATTTTTAATTTTTTTGTTACTTCAAAAATTAATAATTAATGAAATAATAATATTTTATAAACTTCTATAACGCCATCTTGTTGAGTAAGTTCATAAAAAGGGCTCCAAGAAACAAAAAATTTATAGATTAATTATTTAAACTTTTATACCGCCTTTTATAATAACACAAACCCGTAAAAAAAATGTTAATTAACAATTGAATAACTTTTTGAAAAATGGTGATACAACTTTTATTACCGCGGAATCATATTTTTTGAAGTGTCTAAATGACACTAGAATTTTTTAAAATTTTTTAATTAATATTTAATTGCATAAAATAATTATTAAAAAACTACGCTCACTAGAGTGGCGGCGCGCGCACGTCAAAACTGCCGCACAAGAGACAATTTTCAACGCTTAATTAAAATTATAAACATTGGAGCTACAATTTCGGGAGTCGAGAACTTTTCTACTAAAATTTTCTGCTCTTTCAGAATCTTTTTTAATATTTGAGCTATCACTTATACTTTTTGAGATTATGCCAAAAAGCTGGACGGTTAATTTTTTTAACGGTTTTTTGTTAATAACAATTGTAATTTTCTTTTTCTTAAAAAATCCAAAAAACTCCTTTTTCTAGACGCCATTCCGGATCGTTTAAGCCATCAACCATATTTTTAGGAGACTTGGAAATATTTTTCGCAAGAGATCAACTTCTCGACTAGACTAAATGCCGCCAACCGCGTGAAAATCGGCTTATTTATTCAAAAGTTATTGCGGTTTGAAAATTCAAAAAATAGTGTTTTATTAAACTTTCAGCAAACTTTTGAGCTCGGAGAGCTCAAAATGATACGAGAATTATATTTTTGTGCTCGAAAAGCTCAAGAACGTAATAAGTGCAATTTTGAGCGCTCAAGTATGGAATGTTGCCGGGATCGCTTTTAAGGTCAACCGTTTTCCTAATTTTTTTTTTTTCTCTTAAAAAACTTCAACTAATTCTGCAATGATCCCTGCAAATTTGAAGATGTGACGACGTGGCTTCTAATTTTTTTTTTTTGTTAAAAAAAATTTTTTTTTCAATTTTGGCATATTTTATAAAACTTTGCTATGGAATTTTTTTTGATTCCCTCGTATAACCTCAAAAGTTGAAGAATCAAATTTTATTTTCGAATTTTAAGTGATTATCTTCCAAAAAATCGTTATTTTTTTCAAAAAAGTAAAAAAAATAATTCCTTTCCCTTATTGACGTTATTTTTTCACGCTTATGAACGTTCTTGTTCTTGTACTGAAATCCCGTGAAAAAATTTTCTGATCAGACTATATCAGGCCTGATATAAACCGTCCATATCAGGCCTGATATGGAAATTGGCCATATCAGACTATATATGCCTTGATATAAGTATATCAGACTATGTACCCGCCCCGGTAAAAAAAATTATATATCATTATATTACATAATTATAAATGAAAAATATTTATATATTATGGATAATTAGGTATAATTATATATAATTATTTCCATAGGAAAAAAAAATCGGCGCGAGTGGGAGTCGAACCGTGGTCCTACCGCTTGAAAGACTAATTCACTACCCGTTTACCTAAGAGACTTACTTGGAGAACAAAGTTTATTATAACTACAAGTAATGCAAATCGTATACATGATCGATTCGTAGTGAACAAAATTTTTTATCTAATTTATTAATTATTAACTGTCAATATTTATATATAATAATGGTATCTATATGTAGATTTATAAAATTATCTATGTATACATGAAATCGCGAAAATGATTCTACGATATATTGTTAAGGTACTTCGTTGCTTTAGAATTTATAATTTCTTTGAAATTAAAAAAAATAATCGAGGTAAAATCAGAATTGAAAGCTTAAATTTTGATGGAATCATTTGTTTAGTATATGGAACTATATATTGCTGGAGGGCCTCCCTAACAATTTTTGAACTTGACAAAACTAATAATTTTTGTGAAATTAAATTTTTTTTTAAGTTCCCATTATTTCATCCGAAAAATACTATATATTAAAAGATTGTTAATCATTGGGGTAACAGACTCTTCGATAGAAAAAGAGAATGTTCTATGGTAATCACAAAATACCCACTGGAGTAAAAAAAAATATATAGAATTCTATATGATTCATATATAATTATATATGAATTATATATACATCTATATAATTATAAATGAATTACATATGCTTCTATATAATTAGATATGAATCATATATAATGATATATAGTTTTTTTTACTCGGGTATGCCTTTATATGAGTACATAAGACTTCTTATGTGCTGATAAGAGTATGAGTATATCAGACTATATGAATCCATATCAAGTTATATCAACCTTGATCAGGGATTTTTTTTTTCAAGTTTATCAAAGGTATGGTGTATAGTACAGAGCGGGACGGCTTATTTTTTTTTATCCGATTGCTGGTGGCTTTTTTGTTCATTATTTTGCTTTATTGTCTGATCTTTTGGGTTGTTTATTAGTTGAAGTGTGGATGGCTGTAGTATTTTTGTGATATTATCTCTACTGTGGAAGTGTAGGTTCTTTAAGTTTTAATTGTAAAAACATTTATTGCGTTTTGGATTGAGGTTTGTGTTTTCTGCGGGGGCACGTTTTCTCTTTGCTGCTTATTGACTGCATCAGTGCTGCCATCTAGCGGTGTCTGTTGCAATGACTGCTTATTGTGGTGATCTGTGTTCGCGGTATTACCAGACGTGTCAGCTTTGATTCAAACTAAGGCTGAATGTAAGCTATTATTATCATGACCTTTTGTGTAAAAGTTCGTTGTAATTTGCCGTGAGTAAGTCGCTAGCTGCCGCGAAGATTGCAAACAAAGTGTCCGGTCTGTGTTCCGGATGTTCCTGGACATGATTAACAAGATTAACGAGCGGACTACGAGTTAGTGTTTATGAAGATTGACGTGATGAGCAAGAAGTTTTGAGGGTATCAATGTTAATGAGATCAACGAGATCAGTGCTAAGCTCGAGCAAATTGATAAGATTGGCGACATCGGCATGAAAAGTGGGATGGGATGTAGGCTAAGGTTGATGGTTTCTGTGAAGCTCTATTGCGTCAGTCGAGGGAAAGATTGATCATTTGAGTCTTGAGTGTAACTCCGCTGAAGATTACAGTTAAAGAGCTTCAGGAGCGCTTGATTGAAGCTGAAAAGGGCCAACCTGGCTCTCTGCTGACCTTGCTGAAGAGATTAGCAGTGCAGAGGGTGTGCGATGGTAGTCTTGAGAGTGCTGAGAACGGCTGCAGCCGAATCTCAACCACCAGCTGACAGGATTACAATTTTGCAGCTTCCAGAGGGCGCGCGGTGAAAGACTTGTGGACACATTTATGTCATTTTTACCACCGTTATTGGAGTTCAGGTTGCTGAGAGATGTGGTTAAACTGAGCGGGCTTCTTGGAAGTATTGAAGCTATGAATCGCAATGTACGCGTTAAGTTCGGCAGTCAGAGGTTTGTTGATGAGGTTGCTGAAGTATGTAAGGAGTAATACTGTGAAGCTGGGTGCCGTAATGCCTAAAGCGCAAGTTCCTGATGCTCCTGTGGATGTTCATAGGCGTTATCCTTCTTCTACATAAGCTTCTGTGCTGATGTGCGTAAGGTTATCCTAGGATCCAGGCTAGAGTGTTCGGATTTCTTTTTGCGTGTTAACGTCCGGCATGCGGAAATATTAAGCCTCCAGTGAAGCTGTTACCTTCAACGGAGTAGGTCCTTGCAGGGTCTGCTTGATTAGCAGCGAGTTGCTCCCTCGGTATCATCATCATCATCACCTGGAGGCGTGTCTGATATTGTGGTTGGCACTCTGCGACCTCTGTTTAATAAAAGTGCTTGAGAGTGTGTCATGTTAATGTTCAATCGTTAAGGAACAGCGTCATTTAGAGATTTTTAAAGAATATTTTCGTGGGAATAAGTATGATGTTGTTGCAATGTCTGAGACTTTGGTTAAATCATTTAATATCTGGATGATATGGTGTTCCTGCCGCCGCTGCAGCTTCATCGTCATGGACCGTGGTGCCTGCGGAGCGGTGGTGGAGTTGTTCTCTATGTCAGGGATGACCTGATGTCTAAGT
>NC_058161.1:25845386-25854509 GCF_020080835.1 Cotesia glomerata | reverse complement strand
TCTGAATTACATTACATTACAATCTAATATATAAAATTCTCGTGTCACAGTTTTCGTTGCCATACTCCTCCGAAACGGCTTGACCGATTTTGATGAAATTTTTTGTGCTTATCCGGTATCTATGAGAATCGGCCAACATCTATTTTTCATCCCCCTAAATGTTAGGGGTAGTCCACCCCTAAATTTTTTTTTTATTTTTTAGACAAAATTTTTAATTTCTATTTTTTTATGATACAACATACAAAAATACATACAATCCTCAATTTTCACCCTTCTACGATCAACCCTTATTTTTAATAGCCATTTTAGTAATTTAATCATTTTTCCTCTCCGGTCGAAAACTGATCAATCGTCATTTAATTAGTTATCCCCGCCAGATGTCTACAGGTGTCACTTCTGACCCAGTAAACAGCACGGAGTAGGGATGAGAACGAAGCCGGTCTCCTTTCTTTCTCACTCCCTACACAGTTGTCGGCCATCATTATTGTTTATGCATCAAGTGTAGTAGTAACGTTGACAATTATTATTTTGCTATCTCAGTGTAACTCTCATATTAACTTTTAATCATTCCTATTTTATCAATAATAATTAAATTATCAATTTTGAGTGTATTTTGCACGATAAGTTAATCAAGTGATTTTATAACCTCAAAAGTACTCAACACGTGACACGAGCTTCCAATAACAACGAATTTTGTGTTGTAAGTATACTTTTTTTATTTATATCGAAAATGTTGTTGATCTTATAAAATGTAATTTTTAATTTAATTTTATTAAAAAATGTAATTGAACAATTAAGATTTTCATAGTTTCCAAAAAATCAATCATTATGAATCTTTATTTTGAAATGTCAATGGAAATATTGGTTGTATGAAAAATTATAAGAGACAATGTTTTCATAAAAATTTAATTTTTACTTTTGTTTGAAAAATTTTTCCATAAAACTTATATTTTTGTTATAATTTCATAAATTAAAACTAATCATTTCAAAACTGCGGCAAAAATCCTGGCCCTAATTATACTTTTAACATTTTTCATCATTAAATAATTTCATTAATTCTATTTATGTATGTTTTGTACAGTGAGCAATGCCAAGAAAACGCAAAGGGGCTGATTTGAGCCGCAGTACAAGTAAAGCTCGAAACTTGCGAAATAGCAGATCCGAAAGAACAGAAGAACAAATCCAGCAACAAAATACTGATGCACGTGTCAGAATGGCGCAATTGCATCAAGAAGAGCCAGAAGACACACGAGCTGAACGCAATGAAGTCAGAAGATTAGAACAACGACAATCACGTCGTTTCACAGTCAATAGACGAAGAACAAATGACCAACAACGACAACAGGTACATCGAGCTGAAATTAATGAAAAACGTGATCGAAGCCAGGATTTTAAATGGCAAGTTTAGAGGTGAAAATATACTCATACCACGGATTCCTATTATACCTACAGATGTGCCAATTCAATTCAAACGTATTCAGTTTCCGATTAGATTGGCATTTGCAATGACTATCAACAAATCCCAAGGTCAAACGATGTCTGTTTGTGGATTAGATTTGAGAACACCATGTTTTTCACACGGACAATTATACGTGGCATGCTCTCGAGTGGGTAAACCATCCAGTTTGTTTGTGTTAGCTAAAGATGGACTAACAAAAAATATTGTTCACGCTATAGCATTAAGAGATTGATATTGTTTAATAGTGTTACTGTCGTAATTGTTTAATTAATGATATATAATTTTAAGGAATAAATTATAATAACTTAAAAATAATGTTTGCCTTTTGTTATTTTTATATTCCCTCATCGTTCACAGCGCTCCATGCTTATTTCACGCATATACCACATTCTTACATACATACAATATACACATTCTAACATACATACATACTTACAATAAGTAAGCTATTTTTTGTCTACACTAGAAATTACTAGGAAATTATTTATATGGCAAAACAACGTTTGCCGGGTCAGCTAGTAATAAATATATTTGTAAACAGAATCATAACCACAAAATTATTCCCCTCATTCTTCCCCCTCTATTAATATCATGGGGAATTCTCAAGCATGCGCAATGTGAACCAGGTATCTGGGACGAGAGAGAAAATAGTATATGTCGGCACCTTAATAGTGGGACATTCCTTCCCATTTAAACTGTCCATATAGAAGTATTAGATATATGGTCTATATAATATTTATATTTTTTATTTGTGAATTTGTCACAGGGTTTTTATTCCTTGTGTGCGTCCCTCCCTGCGCCTAAATTTGGCAACAGATCCACACTCGGTGTATCTCTGAATTTATTATTTTATATTTATTTATTAATTTATTTATTGAATTTATTACTATTTTTTTTTTTTTTTATTTTTTTTTATTTTAACCCCGCTTTTCAGACTTCTGTCTCGGTTGGGGTCCGGCCGAGACCGGAAGGGGACTCCAGGCTGATCGGTACATTAAGTTTGGCAGAATAAGTTTGGCGGTATTACATACTTTTTCAGCCTGGAGAGTAATGCGGCGATGGGCCGACTTTGGGGAAACTGCACGCATTTGCCTGTGCCCCACCGGTAGCACAGGGCTTGGGGAAACCATCGAAAAACCCAAACCTGTACAGCCCGGCGTGAGTTACGAGCACCGATGTTCACTGAAAATTAAATTTCAGCTCACACCGGGATTCGAACCCACGCCTCACCAGTCCCAAGCAAGCATGACAAGCATTATACCGCTTAGCCATGGGACTGGCTGAAATTATTACTATTAGTATTATTTATATTTAAAATTTCTAATATTATTGTTATTAATTTAAGAATTAATTCTATCTTTATTTCAGACATTTATAATGAATTATTTATAATTTATTATTATTATTATTATTATTATTATTATTATTATTATTATTTGTATGCATTGCCGTAAATCATTGTCATATAGTACCTAATTTTACTATGAGTGATAAATCATAGCCTTTACTCGCACGGGTGAGGCCCTACAATATCGATCGCGAGCAAAGAGTTTATTGAATTAGGGAAAATGGCTAGAGAGGCCATTGTTGTCGAACACGAGGCCTCGAACGGTTTACGGTGACAAAAATAGAGCAGACACGCGGTGGCCCGCTTGGTGAGAGGTATACACGCGGGACCTCCGCTATTGTAAGGAGTGTGGATTTGGTGCCTTGGGTTGAGTATCCTTTTTCGTGAGTACTCACAAGTTGAGATCGATTAATATCCGCACACCGCTGTCTCCTGGCTTAAATCATTTATTCTTTTATTGTTTAACTAAATTCACTATCGATTTATCGGGTCGATCCCGTAGCGAGTAAGGGTTATTTTAAGGGAATACTTGTACCTATCCCGAAAGCATCGTGTGAGTCCCTGAAATGGCCAGCAATTACTAATTAAAGCATTACACTTACATTAATTATTATTACGTTTGTAAATAATATTGAAAAGCTAATATCTAAAATTATCGTTTATATTGGTTTAATTGTTTGAAATCTATTATATTTGTTCCATAAAGGATTTATTCTGTTATTTGGAAAGCAGATTTGGTTTTAAGTAACACCGTTTATAAATAAATAATTTATTTTTGTTAATATTTTCTGATTCATTAATGATTTATTTTATATAAATTACTTCCCGGATTACTTCCCTGTTATCCGTCCTTTATTTTAGCAGGATCTTTCGGAATATTACATAGATTTAATTACTTATTGTTTCTTACTCGGCATTTTACCCTAATTTTATTTTAATTGTACTGCAACCTGCGCTTTTCATCCGCATTAACTCGAATCGTTGATTGATCGTCCGGCGCGGCCCCTGGAATTGTTATTATTTTTGGTAATTTTTCATAAAAATTACCTGGCGTCCAAATGTGCACTAACCCAGCCTGAGGGGTTTCCGGGTTAATTTATTATATATTTAAAAGGGCGAGCGTAAAATACCCTACCCAGGCGATATCTCCGCCATCGGTCGAATTTAGTTAAATTTTGGGGAAAAGTATTGTTACAAATTCTAACCTTTTGGTTCGGTAATAAATATCTTAAATATTTATGATAATGATAATTAAATTTTTATTTGTACTAATAAAAGTAACCGTGTTAAACTTGGTTACCTAAATCAATTATTATTTATTTGGTAGTTATACATTATTTTACAACTGGATGTAAAAGTAAGTAAACATAATTTTATAATACACTGGTATCGTGAATATATATATTATTAATTTTAACACGTCTAAGATATATGTTACAAAAATTAGCCGACGTTCAACAATTTTGTCCCTTTTTTTATTAATTAAATTATAATTAAAAAAATTGTACGATACTGAAGTTAGCTGACAGCTGTCAATTTTTTTTATTTTTATGATACATCAATTACAACACTAAAAGTGATTCTAAAAATTTTCACTAATAATTTTCTTTAATTTAACACGTGGAATGTTTTTATTAAATTTTTTTCATAACAATTTAATTGTTAAAAAATTCTAAAAAAATTTCTAATGTGTGTTAACTTCAGTGTTATAAAATTACACGTATAGTTTTTAAAATGTTCTACATGTGAAATTTTTTCTTTTAATTTTTTAAAGACAGTTTTTCAATAGAATAAATTACAGAAATTTCCAGATGTCGGCTTATTTAATTTTCATTTATGATATTGTTTATTTATTAGAAACCAATGATGCTAAGAAATCCTTTTAAGGAATTATCGAAAAGCCAAAAAAATAGGCGTCTGAAACAAGTAGCTTACGATGTACCACTTCAACAAGTTTCCTCATTTTCGGTTCCGCCAAGACAAAATACAACATCTGTTATTATTAGTGATAATACTAAAAATGATTCTGATCATGCAGTCATTATAAATAAGGACTAGGGTGGTCGTTAAAAATTAAATTTTTTCCGACGCCCAAAAAAATCCTTCCTTTTGATAACAAACTACGGGAAAAATTTTGCTTTTTGATTTTAAAGAAAAAGAACACGTGCCTCCGGTCAATTGAAGTTCTTTTTTCGATAAAATCATAGTTTTTTTAAATATTTGTCACAGTATTTGAATTTGGACAAAAAATCATCAAAACAGGCTTGTAGGAAATTAAATTTTCTACAAAAGAGTTTTCTACAAAGCAAAAATTTTCGCATAGTTTTACGTCAAAAGGAAGGATTTCTTGGGTGTCGGAAAAAATTTAAATTTTAACGACTACCCTAATGTATATATTCCACTGGAAATTGAGAAACCATATTCCGTTTCTTCGAACTTATATGTTCCAATATGATGCAGTTCGTAACATGGCATCTATTTGTGGAAATCTCATCCAATGTTCACTATAACTACCTTCTTGGATGCACTTACTGCAACCATAATAGCCATTATGGCCTTTTGTTTGTTTTACGAATGCCCTAGCTGGTGAATCACAGATCAAAGCTCTAATTGTCACGTAAAATGTCTTAGTGTTGTGTTGAAAACCTTTTGTATGCAGAATTTTATATTCATTGATAAAATCTTCTAAATATTTGTCACATTTATCTGGCTTCTCAAGACCGTGGTAAATACCAATAACAAAAGGTGTAGCAATTCTGGGAAAAATTTCACCTAGTATCGGATACAGTTGGCTTTTAGAGCTTTTTGATATAGGTAATCCATCAATATGAACATTAATTTGAATTTTTGTACTTAGATTACTTATATCAATATAGCTCAATTGTTCAACTAATCCTTGTTGTAAACCATAATGGAAGTATTCGCCAGGTGACACAGACCGGATAATAGTTTTTTTTTGAGTTTTCAATAGAGTGCGAGGATTTTTGGGGAGATTTTTCATTTCTTCTATTGAATCGACGCCACTAAGAATTTTCAACAAACCTCCACATGCAGCTTGACTGATGTTATACTGGCACTGCCACTGTGCTAACTTGCGTTGTAAACTAATACTTGAATCATTCACATTAGGTGGTTTATTTTGTAAAATATTAATACCCTCTGCTAGCACAATATCTTTATGATTATCTACGTATATTGAGTCAGCTCCATGAATATTTTGGTGATTAATATTATCATCATCACCAAGCTTTTCACTTTCTGTTGATATAGCATCAGTCACATCATTAGCTACGGTAGTGTCATCATTAACTTCGTCAGGGATGACAGTATCTTCAGATATGTCCTTATTAGGGTGGTCGTTAAAATTTAAATTTTTTCCGACGCCCAAAAAAATCCTTCCTTTTGACGTAAAACTATGCGAAAATTTTTGCTTTTCGATTTTAAACAAAAAGAACACGTGCCTCCAGTCAATTGAAGTTCATTTTTCGATAAAATGATAGTTTTTTAAAATATTTGTCACAGTTTTTAAATTTGGGCAAAAAATCATCAAAACAGGCTTGTAGGAAATTAAATTTTCTACAAAAGGTTTCTTTCGGTTTTAGATAAAGTTCATATACATCGAGATAATCTTATTAGTTTACTTATAAACTCTATTAAGTCAGTCATTTTTGCACTAAAAACTTTATATTTCCGGAAATATGAAGAATTCTCTCAAAATATCATGAATTTTAGATATTTTCTTCATATTTTGACATGGGTAAATGATTTTCAATTTAATGATTTTTAACCCGTCAGCACTCACGTTATAAGCATTTTGCTCACACAACAACATCCGACTTGTAGAGCGGCGCTGTAGTGCAAGTGAGACACTAAAATTCACGTGAGTTCTGACGGGTTAAAATGAAATCTCTATCGGTAAGTTATCTACAACTAATCTTGTTCATATTTCCATTTGGGAGAGTAGAGCGCCTTTCTGTAAGGTCTAGACTATTAAATTGGTCTAAATCTATAAATTAAGATTAAATAATGCTGTAAAGCGGGAAAGAAGAGGAGTTAAGATAATTATTACGTGAAGCGTTCCATATTCACGTAACAGGATAATTGGGAGGAAGGGATTGAGACAGGAATTGGAAAAGACCTTCTTAACCTAAGTTCATAGAATATGCGAGAAAAAATTCGGATAGCTCGGACTGGGACTCGAACCCAGAATCTTCTGAAGACATGTCAGCTATTCTCCCACGCAAAATCGTGAGGCGTTCCACATTTTTAAAATTAATTTTAAAAATAAGATAATGCTGTGAAGCGGGAAAGAATAGAAGTTACGGTAATTATAACGTTAAGCGTTCCACATTCACGTAACAGGATAGTTGAGAGGAAAGGATTGAGAAAGAATTGGAAAGAACCTTCTTAATAAGAGCTTATAGAATATGCAAGAAAAAATTTGGATAGCTCGGACTGGGATTCGAACCCAGAACCTTCCGAAGACATGTCAGCTACTTTACCATTTGAGTTACCCGGTCTATACCAAATTTCCTTTTTGCTTATTCTATATACATTAAGCCATATCGTCCATCTTACGTTCCACATTTTTAAAATTAAATAATGCTCTGAAGCTGGAAAGAATGGGAGTTACGGTAATTATTACGTAAAGCGTTCCACATTCACGTAACAGGATAATTGGGAGGAAGGTATTGAGATAGGAATTGGAAAGGACCTTCTTACTGTGAGTTTATAGAATATGCAAGAAAAAATTGTTTATGTTTTCAGAAAAATAAAGTTTTTAGTGCTAAAACGACTGACTTAATAGAGTTTATAAGTTACTAATAAGATTATCTCGATGGATATGAACTTCATCTAAAACCGAAAGAAACTCTTTTGTAGAAAATTTAATTTCCTACAAGCCTGTTTTGATGATTTTTTGTCCAAATTCAAATACTGTGACAAATATTTAAAAAAACTATGATTTTATCGAAAAAAGAACTTCAATTGACCGGAGGCACGTGTTCTTTTTCTTTAAAATCAAAAAGCAAAATTTTTCCCGTAGTTTGTTATCAAAAGGAAGGATTTTTTTGGGCGTCGGAAAAAATTTAATTTTTAACGACCACCCTAGTCCTTATTTATAATGACTGCATGATCAGAATCATTTTTAGTATTATCACTAATAATAACAGATGTTGTATTTTGTCTTGGCGGAACCGAAAATGAGGAAACTTGTTGAAGTGGTACATCGTAAGCTACTTGTTTCAGACGCCTATTTTTTTGGCTTTTCGATAATTCCTTAAAAGGATTTCTTAGCATCATTGGTTTCTAATAAATAAACAATATCATAAATGAAAATTAAATAAGCCGACATCTGGAAATTTCTGTAATTTATTCTATTGAAAAACTGTCTTTAAAAAATTAAAAGAAAAAATTTCACATGTAGAACATTTTAAAAACTATACGTGTAATTTTATAACACTGAAGTTAACACACATTAGAAATTTTTTTAGAATTTTTTAACAATTAAATTGTTATGAAAAAAATTTAATAAAAACATTCCACGTGTTAAATTAAAGAAAATTATTAGTGAAAATTTTTAGAATCACTTTTAGTGTTGTAATTGATGTATCATAAAAATAAAAAAAATTGACAGCTGTCAGCTAACTTCAGTATCGTACAATTTTTTTAATTATAATTTAATTAATAAAAAAAGGGACAAAATTGTTGAACGTCGGCTAATTTTTGTAACATATATCTTAGACGTGTTAAAATTAATAATATATATATTCACGATACCAGTGTATTATAAAATTATGTTTACTTACTTTTACATCCAGTTGTAAAATAATGTATAACTACCAAATAAATAATAATTGATTTAGGTAACCAAGTTTAACACGGTTACTTTTATTAGTACAAATAAAAATTTAATTATCATTATCATAAATATTTAAGATATTTATTACCGAACCAAAAGGTTAGAATTTGTAACAATACTTTTCCCCAAAATTTAACTAAATTCGACCGATGGCGGAGATATCGCATGGGTAGGGTATTTTACGCTCGCCCTTTTAAATATATAATAAATTAACCCGGAAACCCCTCAGGCTGGGTTAGTGCACATTTGGACGCCAGGTAATTTTTATGAAAAATTACCAAAAATAATAACAATTCCAGGGGCCGCACCGGACGATCAATCAACGATTCGAGTTAATGCGGATGAAAAGCGCAGGTTGCAGTACAATTAAAATAAAATTAGGGTAAAATGCCGAGTAAGAAACAATAAGTAATTAAATCTATGTAATATTCCGAAAGATCCTGCTAAAATAATATA